>NC_066621.1:84198453-84237571 GCF_025201925.1 Gopherus flavomarginatus
GGAACAATTTTCCAACTAATTATGCACTCACCTTACAGTAGCTCCATCTAGATTGTATTTCCCTAGTTTGTTTATGAGAAGGTCATGCAAGACAGGAACAAAAGCCTTACTAAAGTCAAGATATACCACATCTACTGCTTCTCCCCTAGCCATAAGGCTTGTTAGCCTATCAAAAAAAGCTATTATATTGGTTCAACATAATTTGTTCTTGACAAATCCATGCTGACTGTTACTTATCATCTTCTAGGTGTTTGCAAATTGATTGCTTGATTATTTGCTCCATTATCTTTCTGGGTTCTGAAGTTAAGATGACTGGTCTGTAATTCCCTGGGGGTGTCCTTATTCCCCTTTTGATAGATTGGAGTTATATTTGACCTCTTCCAGTTCTCTGAAATGTCTCCCATTTTCCATGAACTTTCACAGGGACACCATCCCTGCCCATCCTGGCTAATAGCCATTGATGGACCTATACTCCATGAATTTATCTAGTTCTCTTTTTAACCCTCTTATAGTCTTGGCCTTCACAACATCCTCTGGCAAGGAGTTCTACAGGTTAACTGTGCATTGTGTGAAAAGGAACTTTCAGACTACTCATAACTATACCCAGGAAAGTTCTAATTTCTCCAGGGACCTGTTTCCAGATGTGTAGAAACTAAGAAGCAGCTCCTGGAGCAAGTCCTCTGTTACCTGCAGGCAGGGCCGACTCTGGCTTTTTTGCTGCCCCAAGCCAAATAAAACAACTTGCGGCACTGCCAAAGCGGCAAAGCAGGAAAAAAAAATCAAACAAACCTGCGGTGCGGCTCAGAGCGGTAAAGCAAGGGAAAAAAACCTGTGGGGCGGCTGGAACCAGGGTGCAATGGGGCTCCCTGCGGTGCAGACATGCCTCAGCTAGTGGGAGTGAGGGAGAGGGAGTGGGGGGAGAGAGAGAACGGGGGTGGCCAGGGCTTCAGAGGGGCACTCGCCACACGGCCCCAACCTCTGCGTCGCCTGCCAGGAAGGCTCCGGTCAGCGGGGAGGGAAGGACATGGGCTGCCGGGCTTGCTGCAGACCTGGCACCGGCTGGGGCAGATGGAGTGCGCATCCTGCTTCCCTCTCCTGCGCCGCTGCCCCCAACAGGGCGGCCAGAGCGGCAAAAAAAAATAAGCGGCTGTGCCGCCCTAGGTTTGGGCCCGTAGAATCTACCGCCCCAAGCACGAGCCTGCTCAGCTGGTGTCTGGAGCTGGCCCTGCCTGCAGGACAACTGCAGCAAGGCAACTGCCAAGCAAAGTTTCTTTCTCAGCATTCTGGCCTCTAGGGATGAGAATGGTGCACAGTCCCTGAGTTCCCCATTGAGGCTACCAGCCAGGGGGACAACTGACAAACGTTATATTTGTTTTGTGTGATGTAGATACTTGTCAGCTAAAATCTGAGTTGAGACTCCTCAACTCCTTTTATACAGGACACCAAACAGCCATCTGTGACTTTAGACCTGAGTTGTATCTAAGTGAGTCATATCTAAGCCAGTGACCTCAAAGTGAAAGGCTTTATTATTGTAGTATCAGACTTTTGAGCCAGTCCCCTCATCTGTTTGAGTTATAGAATATCAGGGTTGGAAGGGACCTCAGGAGGTCATCTAGTCCAACCCCATGCTCAAAGCAGGACCAATCACCAGACAGATTTTTGCCCCAGATCCCTAAATGACCCCCTTAAGGATTGAACTCCTAACTCTGGGTTTAGCAGGCCAATACTCAAAACCCTGGGCTATCCCTCCACCCGATATACAATTGGCTAGTAAACTACCAGCCTTGTAAGTGATAAAATGCTATGAAATCCCCATAACGTGTCACTCTTTGCCCTGATGGCCTACAGGTCAGCTGCCACAATCAATACGGATTCTCTGCCCTGTTCTACTTCCTTTGCACTGTCTGAACAGAGAGCCCAGCTGGATTAGAGGCACTGTCATTGGCTTTACATTTCTCTCCCCTCAGTCCCTGGCACAGGGGCCATTTCAGGAGTAGGGGACTGTTCCATGGGTACTGGGGTTGTCCACAATTAGCATATAGTCCATAGAAGACTGTTGCCAGCTGGTGCATTTGAGCGCATCAGTCCCTAAATTGCTCTAACTAGTCTAGGGAAGAGAACGAGGGCCCAGATCTGTTTGTTGCTGCTCTTCTTTTTCTCTTCTCCTGTGCTGTCTGGAGTGGCCGAGTATCAGCTTTTGCTGTGTGCTCCCCCAGGCTTAAGCAAAGCTAGTTCTCTGCGGCTTCAAAGAAGCAACTAAAGGAAAGCAAGGAAGTAATGGAGCAGCCAGAGCTGTTTCTTTCCACCACCCTGATGCAGTGGGAGGCCAGCACAGGAGCAGCAGAGAAGGGACAGTAGCTGTTCAGAGCACTCCTTCCTGCACTATGGGCTGCAAGAGAAGTGGCTGAAGGCAACTGGGGAGATGGTGCTCCCAGCTCCTCTCTGTCGTGATTGGGCTGATTCAAGCACTTTATTTTTAAAACTGTAGGGTGCAGCTCAGGCAGCATGTGTTCAATTCATAATTAAATACACATTTTCTCCCCAGCACAATCACCATCCAGGAACACAAGTTTGGACAGCACTGGGGCAGGAGCAACAGAGCAGCTCACAACTGAATGGGATCCATGCCTGTGTGTAGTGTGTATAACACCCAAGCTATTGTAGAGATGGCTGCATAGACTCTGTCAATATAGCCAACAAATTGTATTGTGTAGGTATTGGCTCCATGGTCCACTTTATGAAACAGTTTCTGAGATGACACACTGACAACCTATGGTACAGATGCTGTTCAGCCAGCAAAATATTTAATATATTTCATAACCATGGCTTAGCTCATGTACATCATGACCCTCACCAAGAAGAATCACAAAGGATGTTACAAACTTAAACTGATGTGCAAATTATACATACAGGATCATGTTGCCCATCACAGAAAAGAGGCCACTCTGGGTATGTTTACACAGCAGCTAGACACCCTTGGCAGGCCCATGCCAGTGGACTAGAGTTTGCGGGGCTAAAGCTGGGGGGCTGTTTCATTGAGTTTGAGCCCAGAAGACTATACAGCAGTGAAACGGCCCTAAAGCCTGAGCCTTGCCAGCTTGAGTCAACTGGCACAGACCAGCCGCGGGTGTCTAGTTGCTGCATAGACATACTCTCTGCAGTGTAACATGGCAGCTGTTTAACAGCAAAGAGTAAGAGCTTGTTTACACTTAAAATGCTACAGTGGCACAGCTGTGCTGCTGTAGCATTTCAGTGTAGACACAACTTTTGCTGATGGGAAGGGTTCTCCCATTGACGTAGGTAAACCACCTCCCCAAGATGCAGTAGCTAGGTCTACGGAAAAACTCTGCCATCAATCTAGCATTGTCTATATGTGGACTTAGGTCATCTTAACAACACTGCTCAGGGATGTGGATTTTTCATACCTCTGACCAACTTAGTTAAACCAACCTAATTTTCTAGTGCATGCTGGAGCTGTGAAATTGACAAGAAAGCTGGCTTGCCACTGCAGAGTAGGTGTGGGGCTCCAGCTACAGCCAGGCTGCCCCTGGGCTCCCCATTCCCAGCTGGGCTGCACACCTGCCCTGCTCCCTGCTCCCAACTGGGCTGCTGTCTGGGCTCCCAGCTCCCCATGGGGAATCTGGATGCATGGAGGCTCCCTGCTGCCCATGAAGAGCCTGGCTGCTGCCTGGAAGCTCACAGCTCCCTGCTGGGAGTTTGGCTGCACTGAGTGCCTCCCCCCTTGTGGGGTCTTAAAGCCTAAGCTCCAGACTGAGCCCAAATGTCTACACTGTAATTTTAAAGTCCTACAGCCCAACCCCCATGAGCCTACCTAAGGCAGCTGACCTGGGCCAGCTGTAGATATGCCGCAGACAGTGTAGCCAGACCCTGCATTTGTCAAGAACACTGGGGTTAACACACTGACTCCTGCAAGCACTGAGGGTTCTTTTATGCATCTTGGCCAAATACAGGAAGCTAGTTTTATGTCTCATCCACAAGACAGGCTGAACTGTACCGATTCCTCTGTCTCTTAACTAATTGATCTAAAGGGGGACAGATAATTGTTATGATTTGTTCTGCGATAGCGCCAGCAGGCCAGACCCCCACTGTGCAGACTGCCCTGAAGAGCTTACAGACTATCGACTGTGGATACAATAGATAAAGAGGGGGAAAAAAAGGAAACAATGAGATGATCCTCGTCAGCATGATAAGCAGCCTTCGCAGCACACCAGCTACCTAATTGCTGTCACAGTTTTTTGTAATCTTCATGAAAGATAAGAGCTTTAAGGAGAGATTTGAAGAGGCACAATGGTATTTGCTGATATTTACAGGAAGCTCCTTCTCCCGTGCAACAAGGCCCAGCTTGGAAGAAAGTTGGGGGAAGGTGTTTGTTGGAAAGTTATACCCTATGCAATCAGGACTGGTGCCATTTGTGGGAAGAAGGCGGGGTGCACATTGCAGTATCATATAAGAGGTGATAGCTAGAGTGGGGATAGGTTAAGGGCCGTAAATGTGAAGCCAAGGAGCTTGTGTTAGTTGTGCGTTGAATAAAAGGGGTCCAGTGGAGGGACTCAAAGAGATGGGTGATGTGGTGAAAGTGACAAGCCAGGAAAATGAATTGTGCAGCGGCAGTTTGAATGGTTATAAGTGGAGCCAGGTGGGAAATGCCAAGGCCAAAGAGGAGGAGGTTGCAGTGGAGAGATGTGAGATGACTCGGGGCTGGATGAGCCATGTAGCTGTGTGAATGGAGAGGAAAGACCACATGCTAGAGATGTTATGCACCAAGAAGCAGGCAAGATTTGGGCGCAGTGTCCAGGTGACAGGCCTGAGCAACAGGCAAGATGGTGGCATTGTCCACGAGAAAGAAAGGAGAAACAAAAGCTTTGGGGGGAAAGAATAAGAGCTCTGCTTTGGCCTTGTTGAGGTGAAGGCTGTGTTTGTATAGCTATGTCAGTTAGAGGTGTGAAGAGGAGTGATCCCTGACCGACACACCTGTGCTGGCAGAAGTCCCTTGTGTTGACGTAGTTATACCCGCAAAACTGTTCTCTCATGAGTATAGCTTGTTTCACTTGTGGGGGTGTTTTTACTACACCAATACAGAGTGGAGCTTTGCTAGTATAGCTGCATCCACACTAGAAGCCCTATGCTGGTAAAGTAGACCAGTATTCTTATACTGGTAAAGAACTCCTAGCCCTGATCTATATCACAGAGTTAAGTCGAGGCAAGACAGCCTACATCGACCTAACTCCTTAAGCATCTACACTAAAATGTTGCTCCTGCCAAAGTAAGTCACCTGCTATGCAGATTTAACAACTCCACCACCACAAGAGGCACAGAACTTAGGTCGATGAAGTTAGGTTGTCACAGTGTCACTTACATTGACTGCATCACTTACATCGACTGTTGCTGGTTTTCAGAAGCCATTCCATGTTGCCCAACTCTGACAGTTCAATTGGTGCCAGTGTTCCTGGTGAGGACGCGCAGCACTGACACAGCAGAGTGGACATGCAAAAGTGATTTATTTACTGCAGTGACTGTATGTCAATGTAACTTAGGCCATGTCTATACTAGAGACCTTACAGCGGCACAGCTGTACTGATGTAGTTGCACTGCTGAAAGATTTCTTGTGCAGCCACTTTATGCTTATGGGAGAGAGTGCTCCTGTCGACATAATTAAACCACCCACAATGAGCAGCAGTAGCTATGTCAGCGGGAGAGCACCTCCTGCTGACATAGCATTGTCCATACTGGCGATTCTGTCAGTGTAACTTATGCCATTCAGAGGGATTTTTTTTCACACCCCTGAGTGACATATGTTATACCAACAAAAGTGCTACTGTACACAGAGCTTTAGGTTGACATAAGTTTGTAGTGTAGACATGACCTAAGTTGACAGGAACTGGCACATGAAATTGCAAGCCCATTAGGAAGAATTTTTAATGAATCAGTAAACTCAGGGGTTGTACCATATGACTGGAGAATTGCTAACATAGTTCCTATTTTTAAGAAAGGGAAAAAAAGTGATCCAAGTCACTATAGATCTGTTAGTTTGACATCTGTAGTATGTAAGGTCTTGGAAAAATTTTTGAAGGAGAGAGTAGTTAAGGACATTGAGGTCGATGGTAATTGGGACAAAATACAACATGGTTTTACAAAAGGTAGGTCATGCCAAACCAACCTGATCTCCTTCTTTGAGAAGGCAACAGATTTTTTAGACAAAGGAAACGCAGTGGATCTAATTTATCTTGATTTCAGTAAGGCATTTGATACGGTTCCACATGGGGAATTATTAGTTAAATTGGAAAAGATGGGGATCAATATGAAAATTGAAAGGTGGATAAGGAACTGGTTTAAGAGGAGACTACAATGGGTTGCACTGAAAGGTGAACTGTCAGGCTGGAAGGAGGTTACTAATGGAATTCCTCAGGGATTGGTTTTGGGACCAATCTTATTTAATCTTTTTATTACTGACCTTGGCACAAAAAGTGGGAATGTGCTAATAAATTTTGCAGATGACACAAAGCTGGGAGGTATTGCTAACACAGAGAAGGACCGGCATATCCTACAGGAAGATCTGGATGACCTTGTAAACTGGAGTAATAGTAATAGGATGAAATTTAATAGTGAAAAGTGCAAGGTCATGCATTTAGGGATTAATAACAAGAATTTTAGTTATAAATTGGGGACACATCAGCTGGAAGTAACAGAGGAGGAGAAGGACCTCGGAGTATTGGTTGATCACAGGATGACTATGAGCCGCCAACGTGATACGGTCGTTAAAAAATCTAATGTAATTTTAGGATGCATCAGGCGAGGTATTTCCAGCAAAGATAAGGAAGTGTTAGTACCATTATACAAGGCACTGGTGAGACTTCATCTGGAATATTGTGTGCAGTTCTGGTCTTCCATGTTTAAGAAAGATGAATTCAAACTGGAACAGGTTCAGAGATGGGCTACTAGGATGATCCGAGGAATGGGAAACCTGTCTTATGAAAGGAGACTCAAAGAGCTTGGCTTGTTTAGCCTAACCAAGAGAAGGTTGAGGGGGGGGCGGGGATATGATTGCTCTTTATAAACATATCAGAGGGATAAATATTAGGGAGGGAGAGGAATTATTTAAGCTTAGTACCAATGTGGACACAAGAACAAATGGATATAAACTGGACACTAGGAAGTTTAGACTTGAGATTAGACAAAGGTTTCTAACCATTAGAGGAGTGAAGTTCTAGAACAGCCTTCCAAGGGGAGTAGTGGGGGCAAAAGACATATCTGGCTTTAAGACTAAGCTTGATAAATTTATGGAGGGGATAGTATGATGGGATATCCTAATTTTGGCAATTAATTTAGCAATTGATCTTTGATTATGAGCAGGTAAGTATGCCCAGTGGTCTGTGATGGGATGTAGATAGGGTGGGATCTGAATTATTACAGAGAATTCTTTCCTGGGTGCTGGCTAGTGAGTCTTGCCCACATGCTCAGGGTTTAACTGATTGCCATATTTGGGGTCAGGAAGAAATTTTCCTCTAGGGCAGATTGGCAGAGGCCCTGGAGGTCTTTCACCTTCCTCTGCAGCATGGGTTACGGGTCACTTGCTGGAGGATTCTCTGCAGCTTGAGGTCTTCAAACCACAATTTGAGGACTTCAATAACTCAGACAAAGGTTAGGAGTTTGTTACAGGAGTGGATGGGTGAGATTCTGAGGCCTGCACTGTGAAGGAGGTCAGACTAGATGATCATAATGGTCCCTTCTGACCTTAAAGTCTAGAAGTCTATGAGTCTATGACAGCTGGACATTCATGAGGAGATTCAAGAGAGACAGATCAAAATTTTAGTTGTGACAGAAGCAGGGCCAGTGCAAGGATATTTTGCGCCCTAGGCGAAACTTCCATCTTGCGCCCACCCCCCCAAAAAATCACATACATTATACACAATACGCGGTCACAAAATTGTGCCCCAGACCTTTTTTTTTTATCTGCCATGAAGCTGCATTAACTGTAAACGAAAAAAAATGAAATTTTATTCCTATCAGTCCTTTTTCTTGTTCACTATTAGAAGTAAAGGATAGAGAATGCATGTCACTTACTATAATTAACTATTTGAATTTCATCAACTGTTTGACGTAAATATTGATTAAGAGATCAAGATGACTTTCAAGCTTAAGCCTGAGTATTCAAGCCTTGCTAGGTTTATGTTGCAACCATTACACTAAACAAAAGCACAGATGTAGGCAGATCTTATCCTACTGGTGTAACAGCAACTGCTCTGGATAGGATCAAAAAGTTGTTCCATATTAGGGGTTGTCAAGTTTCTCAGAGGCATTGGGGTCCATGTTTGTTTTAAAGAAACAGACCCCTATCCTGCAATCACTTATGCAGGAGGTATCTGTTAAGATGTTTTGCCTTGTTCTACTTTACCTCACTTGAGATAGGTGCAATTCAAGCATCTGACAAAATAATAGAAGAGCAACCTTCCAAGTTAGTAAGGAAAACATCAGGCTAGTACAACCTAGGATCCCACTATTGTGCTGCTCTGCTAGAAAGAATGATAAAAGATTAAAGTTCACAGAAGGTACAACTCCAAGGTGCTCTGAGCTGTCCAGCTAATCCTTGAATGTTACATTGTAAGAATTCACATGCAAATCCCATTTGCTTGATTCGAAAGAGGAGGCCATCAATGGTAGAGGCCTGGGAGCTCTAGAGATATTAATAGTTCATGTCTGTTCCAGTATTTAGTATCAAATCAGGGCTTTACCTGTCAGCAAACAACCACCACACCTACTTATTTCTCAGCATCGTGCACGTTGTGGCTAGATGGTGATCCTGAGTCACTTGTTACCTTACACAAGAGAAACCTACATTTTAAAGAATTATTTCAAATGGGACAATAAAACAGGAGTAACAAACTTTCTGCTTTTCTGAGGTAATAGCCCCAGAAGTTCTTTATTATTTAACAGAGAGCCTGAGCTGAATGCTGGAACAGGAGGCAATATGATGTTGAAGGGCTTCTGTGAAGGAAGAGGAAGAAATGGCTCTTGGAGCCTCTGGGCCTGATCTAAAACCCATTGAAATCAGTGGGAATTTTTCCACTGACTTCAAGGTCTGGGGATTGGTCCTGCTTTGAGCGGGGGTTGGACTAGATGACTTCCTGAGGTCCCTTCCAACCCTGATATTCTATGATTCTGTGAAGGTGGATCAAGGCCTCTGATAACAAGAGTAACTTCTGTAAACTTCTCATTTCTGGGCAATGAAAATACTTACTGAAATAAGGGAATGATTGCTGGGGATGGAAGAGATGTGGAGATATCAGACGATGAGAGGTTTACAGTCACCTGGGTTGGGGATCTGGGCTAAGGGTGATTGGTGGTGAAGTAAGATAGGAAATATGTGTAAACGAGCTCTTAAGCTAAGAAGTGGGGGCTTGGTAGGTTTTAGCACATGCAATAGTTTAAAACAACACACAAGGGTGTATGGATTGTTTGTAAGGGGTCTGTTTAGTAATGAAACAGAAAATCACTTCAAGTTTAGAAAATGCGGAAACAGTTTAGATACAAACAGGAAAGGGAATATAAAAAACTGTACAGATTTTGCAGAACATGATGTGAACCTAATAAATAACTATGTCACCTGATTTTTGTATCCTCCTCTTCCCATTTCCTTATTTTGCTCCCATTGTTTGTCACTATCACTTAGTGTCATTTTTAATTTAGATCACAGGCTCTTTGGGCTAGTGAGTCTCTTTTATTTGTCTGCAGAGATCCTAGAACATTTTTGGACACAGAATACATAAGTAATAATATTCATAACAATAATTGCCAAGTGATATACAAACTTAAATGGGAAAGAGCCCAGGGGATCCCCCGAGTCAGCGCGCCGCCGCGGCAGCCGGCAGCACAGAGGATCCTCTGACCCAGGGTTACCCTGGGCTGCCTGCCGCGGCGGCGCCCTGACCCAGGGGACCCCCTGGGCTCCGGGCTGCAGCGGCGGCGCCCTGACCCGGGGGACACCCTGGGCTGCGGGCTGCAGCGGCGGCGCCCTGACCCGGGGGACACCCTGGGCTGCTGGCTGCCGTGGCGGCGCCCTGACTCAGGGGGCCCCTGGCCTGCCGGCTGCTGCGGTGGTGCGCGCTGACTCAGGGTCAGTGCGCCTCCGCGGCAGCCGGCAGCCAAGGGTTTCCCTGGGCCAGGGGATCCCCTGTGCTGCGGGCTGCCGCGGCAGCGCCCTGACCCGGGGGACCCCCTGGGCTGCCGGCTGCCGCGGCGGCGCCCTGACCCGGGGGACACCCTGGGTTGCCGGCTGCCTCTCTGTCCCAGCAGCAGCGGCCAGTCAACCATTTAAAAAAAAATTGGGGGGCGCTTTTTGGCCCCCCCAAATCTCAGCACCCTAGGCAACCGCCTAGTTTGCCTAAATGGTTGCACCGGCCCTGGACAGAAGGAGAGAAGCCAGCGACTTGTTGTCTATGTCTCTCTCTTTCCTTCTCTAGCTCCTGTGCAGTTGTACAGACAGCAATTTCTTTCTTTCTTTTCTTTCTTTCTTTCTAAATTGTGATTGTATTTACATAGAGGTTGAAGTCCAGTGTGTGCAACCAGTGACAGGAGGCAAGGGTTAAGTGTTAGTGGTTAAACATGAGTCACTGGGGAAAACAAGTTTACTATAGATCCCTATATAAAAAATGCATGCTAGTGATCCTGTGAAATGTCCAAAACTTAGGCAGACTCAGCCCTTATTTACACACATAGATTTTGTACCAGTTTCACTACTTCTATTAGGGATGTGAATTTTTACTGACACAGTTATACTAGTACAACCTCTAATATGGATGCAGTAATACCAGAATATTAGGCCAGGTCTACACTAGGAAATTAGGTCAGTTTAACTTCAGAGCTCAGGGGTGTGAAAAATCCACCTAACCCCCGGTGTAGACAGAGTTAGGATGAAGGGAAAATTCTTCAGTTGACCTAACTACCAACTCCAAGGGAGGTGGATTACCTATGCAGATGGGAGAACCCCTTCTCTTGCTATAGGTAGTGTGTTCACTGAAGTGTTACAGCAGTGGTGCAGCTGTGCTGCTATAGTGTTTTAAGTGTAGACAAGCCCTTACACTGGTAAACTTATACCTCTGCTCATACAGAAATAAGCCATATACATATAAGCACCTTTGTTCTTATGTTTAACTGCAGCCACTCTGGGGGTTGTACCATTTAAACTATACTGATATACTTCAAGAGATGCAATTTTTGTGTGTAGACAAGGCCTTACCAAAAACAGATCATGTCTACACTAGGATCACTTTATCAGTGTATGAATACCAGTATACTATACTTGCAAAGCGCGCCTAACCTATGTGTACACAGCAATTATAAGGTGTGATTGCAGCTGCTATAGACAGTCCTGAGCTAACTTTAGCTCCTGGAGGCATGTGATGAAGTGAAAAATCTCATCTGTCCTCCCCCAACCTTTTTTTTTTTTAAGTAAGTTTCTAGCCCTCAAGGTTGCACCCAGAAGCCTCCTACTGCAAGACAAATCCAAGAAAGAAACCAACAGGACTCCACTGGCCATCACATACAGTCCCCAGCTAAAACCCCTCCAAAGCATCATCAGGGATCTACAACCCATCCTGGACAATGATCCCAAACTTTCACAGGCCTTGGGTGGCAGGCCAGTCCTCGCCCACAGACAACCTGCCAACCTGAAGCATATTCCCACCAGTAACTGCACACCGCACCATAGTAACTCTAGCTCAGGAATCAATCCATGCAACAAACCTTGGTGCCAACTCTGCCCACATATCTACACCAGCGACACCATCACAGGACCTAACCAGATCAGCCACACCATCACCGGTTCATTCACCTGCACGTCCACCAATGTAATATACGCCATCACATGCCAGCAATGCTCCTCTGCTATGTACATCGGCCAAACTGGACAGTCTCTACGGAAAAGGATAAATGGACACAAATCAGATATTAGGAATGGCAATATACAAAAACCTGTAGGAGAACACTTCAACCTTCCTGGCCACACAATAGCAGATCTTAAGGTGGCTATCCTGCAGCAAAAAAACTTCAGGACCAGACTTCAAAGAGAAACTGCTGAGCTTCAGTTCATCTGCAAATTTGACACCATCAGCTCAGGATTAAACAAAGACTCCTCCCTTGGTTTTCATGCCTTAACTGCTAGAACAAGGCCTCATCCTCCCTGATTGAACTAACCTCATTATCTCTAGCTTGTTTGCTTATATATACCTGCCCCTGGAAATTTCCACTACATGCATCTGATGCAGTGGGTATTCACCCAGGAAAGCTCATACTCCAAAACATCTGTTAGTCTATAAGGTGCCACAGGATTCTTTGCTGTTTTTAGTGAACGGCCTGAAAACCTGAAGCCAGTGCACTTTAAGGCAAATCAAAACAGTACAACCTCCTGATTTTTAAATCAGTTTCATAATCTTAGGGGCCTGAATGCTTGGGATTGGCAATACTGAAAAGAGAGAGCAGCAGGCTGATCCCACCCTACAGAAATCTACGTGCTACCGGCGCCCAGACCCACTGCCCAGCCACCCCTTTTACTAGGAATCAGATTTCTGGGGGCAGTGACTCCCGCCCTTTAAGGCACAGCTTGGCGCGGCAGGAAAGGACTGCGCACTGAACTGGAGCGAGCTGGCTGGGGCCACTGGGTGTGCTGAGCCCTGAAAGCAGCTGGAGGAGGGAAGGGTTAAAGCGGGCTCGCAGTTGACGCGCAGCTGCCGGAATCCATTGGGCTGGTTGGCTCGGCTCCAGTCTGGGCTGGGGCGCGGACAGGGAAGGGTTAAAGGGGCGAGGAGGCGTCTCCAGCCTGCCCCAGGGGGTTGGCGGTTGCAGCTGACTCCTCCTGGCCCGAAGAACTGAAAGCAGCCGAGCAAGCCAGTAGCCACATCGACTGAATCTCGCCAAGGGAAGGAGCCTGTTACGCGTCGCTCGGTCCCAGCTGCAGGTGAGAGCGCAGCGCCCCCGCGGCAGGCCCCGCTAGCTCCCGGGCCTGGGCAGAGCTGCTGGGGAGCTCCGGGAGAGGGGCCGCGCCTTGGAAACTTCCCGGGAAAGTGACCGAGAGAGTCCAGGGCGGGATGGGGAGAGGGGTCTGCAGCCTGGGGGGGGGTACTCGTTCCCAGGGCACGTAGCGTTTCCTAGGGTTTCTTCCCGGAGCTCTGGATCCTTAAGGGTCGTGAAGTGGAGTAGTCGTGCCGCGTAACCCAGTGTAAATGGGGCAGGAGCGCCGGGTCTCTCTCTCCCCCCCCCCCCCCCCGCCCCTGCATGCAGCGACCTCCCCGGCTTGTGCTGCTAACAATCCTGCTGGCGCCCCCAAAGGCCCAGCTTGGGGGGATTGGTGATGCTCCAGGAGACCCCAGATCTCCCCGGGGGGTTTCTGCCCGCGAGCAGCGTTTCACTCCCCCGTGGAGGGGTTGGAGAGTGGTGGGCTGTGCGTCTCTTCTCTTCCCCCCCCCCCCCAAAAAAAAAACAAAGTGGAGGCATTGAGACCCGTAGCGAGCAGCGCAGCTGGTTTGTTTTCTCGCGATCTGGGGCCAAACGCGATGGGCATTTCGGGGAAGAAGCAGCTGTGGTTGTAAATCAGCTCTGTGAGATTCTCTTCCCCCCCCCCCAGCTTGAGAGACTCCCTGGCACAATCCCCACACGTGTGTGTGTGTGTCACTGGAGCTGCAGTTGCCCCTGCCACTCGGAGCAAGGGGGACTTTCCCAGTGGGCGAGATTGGACCGAAGCGTATCGGGGCTTTCACTAGCTGAGTGGTGGGGAAACTCCGTATGAACTTTCCAGAGAAAGCGAAGGATCCGGATCAAAAAACCCCTTGTACAGCCCGCCCGTCTGAGAAGGCGGGGGCCCTGTGCCCCGTGACCCTTGGGGCTGTCGCGTACTTCTCTGGCACCCCTTACTTCGCAGGGCCCGAGAGGGCTCTAGGGACTGCCTGTGGGGACAAGCGATCCCAGCCTGGAGGGGCTTGAGCTGTCAGAGACGGCAGGGGAGGGGGCAACAAGCCAGCAGCGATTATGGCCCTTTCTTCAGCTGCTTGTTTTGGAGGAAAACTTTAAAAGATTTGCCTTTAATGGAGCTCTCTTTCGGTGCAAGCCGGTGCCATTGCAGTGCTAGATCTGTATATAATAACTGCTCGCTAACATTTAATAAATTGAGCTAATTTGATCTGCCACAGAGGATCCTTCCTTAGGAAGGTTATTTATTTACTTCAGAACACTTCTATCTGACGCTTGGCTAAACAGCTGTGTCTGCTGAGAGCTGCCTTTACTTTGCCATGCTGGGTTAATTAAAAGCTGCTGTTCCTGGGTGGGTTTAAACTCAAGGTAGCAATGGCACTGTAATGGGAAAGGACTGTCCTGAATGGAGGTGGACTTACAGCTGCTCCAGGAGGGTTTCTCCTGCTGGAATGCAGCAGCTACTGCCAAGTTACTAGGACTTAGCTATGGTGGAGGCAGGTGCTCTGATCTCATTCATCTATGCCAGCTTATCTCAGACACTAGAGCTGGAAAAGTCCCATTTTACTACCAGTGCAGGATTGTTCCAGGCAGTTCACTGCACCGTGTGCAATCTGGTATAAGGATACCAGCTGAGGCTCCTCCCATCAGCCTGTCACCTCTGACTGTTAGGACACTGGTGTGATTGTTATCCAGCCTAATAAATCTTCCTTCTTGTGGTACAGAGGGGTGGGTCTAACTGCTCTCTCTTCTTGATGTTCGCCTCTCTACTAACACAGGTGTTTATCATGGTGTTTCTTCCACCAGCCAATCTTGGTAATTGTTTCCTATCTCACTTGTTCCCCATATTCCCTCCAGCTTTGGCCTGATCTTTTCTAACTTGTGTCAATATCTTGTAATGTGGTGCCCAGAACGGAATGCTATATGCCAGGTGTGGTCATGCTAGAGCTGCTAAAGTGGCACTGCCTTGCTCTGCAGTGATGCTGTTGTGTTCTGCTGCCTCACAGAGTACCCTACAACACACCAGAACCTCAGAGTTACAAACACCTTAGGAATGGAGGTGGTTGGTAACTCTCAAAAGTTTGTAACTCTGAACAAAACATTATGCTGGTTGTTTTAAAAGTTTAAAACTGAACATTGACTTACTACAGCTTTGAAACTACTATGCAGAGGAAAAATACTGCTTCCCTTTATTTTTTTAGTAGTTCACATTTAACACCATCTGTACTGTATTTGCATTTGTTGTGTCTGCTGCTGCCTGATTATGTCCAGTTCCAGATGTGTGTGGTTGACTGGTCAGTTTGTAACTCTGGTGCTCATAACTCTGAGGTTCTCCTGTATATATCACAGTGGCTTTGGTCTAAAGTGCAGTGGAAACCTTGATTTAGTGGTTAATCTAAGCTTTTTCAGCTGTAATTTACAGTATTGGTACTGAATGCTTCAGAGGAAAGTAACTGTAGGATACCAAGTAGTCTGGGACGCTTTTATTTTAGAGATGACATCTCCTATGTGTTCTGTCATAGCAGTTAAAATCTGCTGGGATGATCTACAACTGTCCATGACCCATGGCAGGAAATTCTTCGAGGAAGCCTGCTTTTTGAACTGTGTCCTTATGATGACCCACCACTCACCCTAATTTTGCACTATGCCTTTAGACTGCAAGGATCATATCTGTTCATCCAGGCTTTTAGTTATCACTAGGGTAGAGGATGTATGTACTACTTTTTTAGCACAACCTATCTGGTTAGCTATCCAGATACCTAGCAATGGAAACCATGCAGGAACTTAAGTAGTTGGTAGGTTTTTCTGACCCTATGTGGTGGTAAGCATATGGCCTTAAAAGGTGTATGTTATCCTTCCTAGTATTGCTGCACATACTGCCTTTGTTCAAGTGAATATCTGATCCTTCTTTTTGTCTGGAAGAGTGGTGAGCTTTTTTAAATCAACTTAGTGTCCTGCAGCTCCTTACCTGAGGAGGTTGTGAAGGCTAAGACTATAACAGTGTTTAAAAGGGAACTGGATACATTCATGGTGGTTAAGTCCATAAATGGCTATTAGCCAGGATGGGTAAGGAATGGTGTCCCTAGCCTCTGTTTGTCAGAGGATGGAGATGGATAGCAGGAGAGTAATCGCTTGATCATTGCCTGTTAGGTTCACTCCCTCTGGGGCACCTGGCATTGGCCACTGTCGGCAGACAGATACTGGGCTAGGTGGACCTTTGGTCTGACTCGGTACAGCTGATCTTATGTTCTTATGCAGCTGTGAGCTCCACAGGCCACATTTTTTCTTGGTTCAATATAGTTATTCCTAACCCTTTAAAATATATTTGCCTTGCTTTGGAGTCTTTTGGGGCATGTGTGCCACAATTATACACTAATAGTACTTGGGTGGTTTAGCTGACTTGGCAATGGGGCTCTAATTCTGTTAAATGTCATAACAGGATCTGCAGAGACTCGTACCGAGTATGACAAATCCCCAGAAATGGTCCAGCCTGTTGCATCTAATAAGGATGTTGCTAAAGGTAATGACTGAGAGCATCCATTGTAGTTCAACATACAGATGTTGGCTGTGAACGATTCACTTTGCCAGTTGTAATGAGTCTGTTACAGTCCGAGTAAGGATTCATGGGAGGTTACACCTAAATCCTACACTGGATTCTGCAGGACTTTAAAATGAAGTTGCCAGAGTTACCAAACAAATGGTAGCTTGAAATTACAGCAGCCCCTGTGTATTTGTTCCCATTCAGAGACAAGGTGGGTGGGATAATGTCTTTTATTGGACCAACTTCTGTTGGTGAACTAGAGGAGTTTTTGAGATACACAAAGTTGTTCTACAGGCCTTTGTAATATTAGAGACTGTATCTTTTTAGTTACATCTTGTACTCAGGGACAGAGCTTGAGATTTTGACAGCTGGGGTTCTGTCCCTGCCCACAGTGCTGGGGCACTAACAGTAGTGACTTGGGTCCAAGAGTGCCCATTACAGAATCACCAGAGTCACTTCTTGCAACACCATGTGTTCTCTTGGACATCTCCCATCAAAGTACTGAACAAGTCTGACCCTGTATAGCTTCTGACAACACCACCTGATTGGCTGCATATGTGAATTCTGCACAAGTTTGGGACTGTAGAAAGGCTTCACCGTCCTGGGATATGTGACAGTTCCTCTCTCTATATAGGACTCTCACTTTGGGATACTACCATCTCCCCCGGCTTCCTCTGTCTGTGGGGACAAATGCTGCTTCTCTTCAGTCTCTAATGCTGGAGTCCAGTGATGCAGTGAGGTTGAGTTGAACAATACTCATGCTCACGTGCCTCCTCAGATCTCTGAAGGTTAGAAACTTGTGGCTAGATTCCTACAGACTGGTGAGATTGAACTATTTTATAATGCCACAACTTCCATGGCAGAACTGGTATTGCAAAGAACTGTGGAGAGGAGGCTAGTGTTTCAGTGACAACTTTGCAATCACAGTAATGAGCTGGTGTTGCACATATTTGGTGTATCGGATGACAAATAGCTGCAAAGGTGACAAATTCTTGCTGCTTTATAGGATGCCGATCACGCATGGTATGTGTGGACACTGACAGGACATGGACCTGTGGAAAAAGAGGCAGATAGGCTTAGTTATGCTCTGAGACACTTCTGGGCGGCACTCTTGTGGGTGTCGTGAGCACTGAATACAAGTTTTGGTTGGAACAACTGACTGGAGAATCATTTCCATTCCTGCTCAGACACAAACTGTTATAGGGGTCTGGTACCAAGTGTCTCACTTGGAGCAAGAATTCCAGCCCTTCTGTAAAAACATGGGACATTTGTGTTCCTGAGGTACCTTGATGCTTGTTCACATTGGGATGTCCTATCACTGTGAGCCAAAAAAAGGCACTGGTTAGTCACCCTGAAAGCCATGATACAGATTCAGGGACAGTCCCCATTTAATGGAAGGGCATAGCTTTTTCTCTTGCTTCCTCTTCTGTTATCAATAGTGCACATGTAATTTCCTCGACGAGGGAGAAGTCTTTTGGACTAGAAGAACAGTTCCACTTTGGCCAGCTGGTTTGGCCGAGAACCCAGCATGACTTTAGTTGGTCTTCTCTATTGTACTGATCAGCAGCAGGTCCTGGGAAAAACACCCAAGGCTGCATATGACAAGGTCTCTAAACACTTCCTGCTTCTGTGTGTGAGTGCACAGTGCTGTGAGTCTGAGTTATTAGTGTGAAACTGGGGTTGGGAGTAGGGGACCCGCTCCTCTCAGTATGGGGTGGAGGCAGCAGGGCAGATGCCTGAGGCGTTCACTCATTTCATACCAGTGCATGTGACAGAATGAGAGAGCTTCCTCCATAGGGCTAGCCCTACTCAATTGCCTGGAGCCTGCTCCCTTGTGAAGATTTCACACCTTTAACAATGCAGCTCATCTGGACTGTCTTCATTCCAGTTAGTATGCCACTTTGTTTGGTGTCTCAGCACAGGCAGGTGCAACATAACCTGGAACTGGAGGCTGGCGAAGGAGATGTCCTACCAGGGCCTCTTCAAAGCTCAGTATCCAGCTGCTTGCATCTGCTCCTCTTCTCTGGGTGCCGCCTCCTTTCGTTCTAAGACTTCATACAGTGTGACTGAACTTCATGTGGAATTCTTAGGTTGACTCTGGCTCCTCCTCCTTGCTGTGAACATGCTTGAATTGAGGACAGAGCTTGAGGCATGTGTCACAGAGGAGCTCTAAAGTTATATCACCGCTACAGCCTACGTCAGTAAAACTTGCGTTGCTTCGTGGGTGGAATATTTGCCCCCCGAGCGACATAAGTTACACAGATGTAAGCGCTCACATGTGCACAGCACTATGTTGGCTGGAGAACTTCTCCCACCAACATAGCTTCTGCCACTCGTGGAGGTGGGATTTTTATGCTAACAGGAGAGCTCTCTCCCATCGGCATAGAGCATCTTCACCAGATGCACTGCCACGGTGCAGCTGTATCAGTACAACTGCACTGCTTCAGCTGTATACTTTAGAGGCATGGCTTAAGTTCTGGCCTGCTTCAGAATAATCTCAGGTTTGGCAAGCATTTTATATCCTGCTCCCTTCCTGTGCTTCTGTGGGGTCCATTGAAGTGTGATGCTTTAAAAAAGAGGCTCTGTAAATACATCTGAGATTAAAGTTTTGGGGGTGAAGGGGCATTCAAACTACTGCTGGAGCAAATTAGCCCCACAGAAGGCAGCGGTGTTGGAAAGCTCTAAGTATGTCTTTGTGGGACAGGTGGTGATAGGCTTGTGTTTTAGTCTTTGCGTGGACCCTCTCAGCTTTCACTCAGCTATCAAATTCTTCTCTTCCTTTAAAATATGTAAAGATCTGGTTTTGGTAAGAAACTTGCGAGGTGTCTTACTACAGACCCTTGACCTATCTCAGCCTTTGAAGAGTTCTTCATTTGCATCTCATCAGGACCACAGGTTCACATCTAAATGGCATGTTACCCCTACACTGGCCTGCCCCTGGGGCACTGCATGCTGGGAACTGGAGTCTTTCTAGGACACATTTAGGGCTGTCAGGAGTGGGAACTCCTCCATCAGATGATAATTAAAGATGGATATTTGGAGAGAGAGTTATAGGAAACGTCTTCTCTTTGGGGACCTTTGTTTAATTATATGGGACCAACAAATTATCTAAACCTCCAGCTCTTCAGGTAACTTGTAAATATCTCCCAAATGATGGGGTTAAGAAGAAGCAAAGAGCAGGCTTTAAAGGAAGGTCTCAGCATGGTAAGAAGTTAATGGTGGAGGCACCCAGGCACTTGTGCTAGGGCTAATGGTCAATACATTGTGGAAGTGGGGCTGGGTAGGGTAGCACTGGCAGAACTTATTAATACTTGGCACAGAATACTCAAGAGTAGGGAGGATTGTGAAGACAATGGCTGATTTAAAACTAGGCAACATAAGTGTAATGCAAGGTACTGTGTACTGGGAAGAGTGGCTCGAACTGTCTGTGCACGCTGTCAGGTTCAGAATTCACTGTCTTCTCCCAGAAGAAAGATGAAGGGTTACTGTAGGCAGTTTACAAAAATGACTGCTCACTGAGCAGTGGCAGCCAGAGTCAATGAAATGTTAGGTTGTCAAGACAGGGATTTAGAACAACATAGGAGATGCTATAAACCAAGGGCAGCCTCACCTTGTGTCCAAGTTCAGTCACATCTCAGCTATGGCAGAAATAGAAAAGCCCTTAAGGAGGGTAATTGAAACTAATTCAAGGCAAAAGAAGGAAAGGGAAGAGGCAAACCTAGTCTTAAGTGCCTTGTACCTTCCTAGGGAAAAAAGGGAGACCAATAAGTAACTGGATATTCCAATTTACAGAAGGACCTGTAGAATTCAGACAACCATACTAGAACTAAGCAGAAGGAAATGCTTTACATGACATTGTATTGAACATGTGAAACTTGCTGCCACATGTTGAGGAAAATAGCTAATCTGGTATCTATAAACCCAAACAGCTGGAAAGTGCCAGTTCATTAGGGGTTACAGCACTTGTAATAAAACTTCCAAAGGTCATCCATCCTCATGTGTCAGAGCATAAAGAGGTGACCAGCTGGGGTCAGGAAGAAACATTTCCTAACTACGCTGCAATATAGCATTGCACAATCATGTGGGTGTTAGAGGTTTATCCCTGTTTGTGAAGGCTGTGGATGCTGCTGGGGATGGGACAGATCACTGACTTGTTCCAATATGACTGTTTCTGTGACTGAGAACTGGAGAATGCCATGTCTGGCTTCTGTATGTAAGGATTTCAAGGCTGCTGGACGTTCTGTAACAGGATGATCATTAGCTATTGAGATGAGATGAAATTTCAGAGTAGTAGCCGTGTTAGTCTGTGTATCCTTAAAGAACAGGAGTACTTATGGCACCTTAGAGACTAACATTTATTTGAGCATAAATTTTCTTGGGCTACAGCCCACTTCATCAGATGCATAGAATGGAACATATAAGGTGTGTGTATATAATACATACACACAAACAGAGAAGATGCCGTACCAGCTCTAAGAGGCTAATTATGATCTGTTATCAGCAGGAAAAAAAACTTTTTTTTGTAGTGGTTAGCAAGATAGTCAATTACAGACAGTTGACAAGAGGTGTGAGGATAGTTATAAGGAAATAGATTCAAGTAGTCATTACTTGTAGTATTTCATGGGGATTCTGTCTGTTAGTGAGCTTCTGCCAGGAGCTAATTTCCATTTGGTCAATGCTGGGGAGTGGCATAGAGATCTGAGAAAAACTTCCATAGGCTATATGTCCAATCCGCCCTAGCATATCAGCTCCAGGGAGTTCTGCTAATCTGGGCTCAGAAATACGAGCATCTTGTAAGTGGCCATGTTTGTTCAGGTAGAAATAAATATATGTACAGCCTATGCTATATGGGGGCAAGGTAGAAATAGCCCATTAAGCATTCATCTGACAAAGTGGGTATTCACCCACAAAAGCTTATGCTCCAATACGTCTGTTAGTGTATAAGGTGCCACAGAACTATGTCCCATTAAACAGGGATGACCAAACTTTGATCTTGGCTGCTAACTTGCATTAGGGTTTAGATATCCTCTGCCGTAATGCCTGCCTCATTCTCTGATGGATGACTAGAAACTTGCTTGTCTGAGATGTCAAAGGTGACTTAAAAGCTGAACTGAATGGTGTGTGGTTTGGCTCTACCCTTGTACTAAGCTTATGCGGAAAGTGACTATAGGCTGGGTTTAAGATGCGGCTGGTTGGCTGGGCCTTAGGCTGTGCTACAAGTGGAGAATCTCCTGGTTTAGCTATTATTAGACTCTTGAGTAATGCCTGTCAGTGAGGACACCCAGCATGCTATGCATGAGGTGTGTTAACCAGGTATGAAGATGCTCTTTCATAACTGGCGTTACTGTTATAAAGTTTCCAGTTTCCAGGGAGAAATGTGGCCTCCAGTCTTTTCTCAGTTTCACTGTGGATTTCTCAGGCTAGCTGGGCCAGGTCTTTAGCTGGAGATGCATGTCAGTTGTTGCAGTTATGAAACTACCTCCCTGATTATTTATAAATCAGATAGGTATGGAATTCTCTGGGTGTGAGCCCAGTGATGGGGCCCAGTCCCTAGCCTTATAGTTGTAATTGTGCAATAAGTCTGTAAGGTTTACATGCTGGTCCTGTGTCTTGCCCCACAGCCAAGACCTTCTATCCTTAACCCTTGAAGAGCTGGCCATCCGGATATGCATGTTGGTATGCAATTTGTATTGGGTTGCAAGCTGGTCTTTGGAGGGGTAAGTGGGACCAGCTCATCCTTCCCTGTAGGATAGGATGTGCTCTTGTGACAAGAAACATCACCTTCTTCTCCCACCTCCACCGTCGCTGAGTCAGGCTTCCCTTTGTCCTCTGCAACAAGACAGCATGATTTAGTGGACTGGGTTCTGTACTGGGATTAAGGAGGCTGCTGACCTGAAAGTTACTTCACCTTTTTTGAGCCTCTACTCTCCTCCCACCCTCTTAAATAGAAGAAACAGGTCTTTTAAGCTCTTCAGGGTAGAGACTGTCTCTTACTAGCACAGTGGGAGCAGTGCTACAACAATACAAAGTTCTTAAACTTCATGGCTTTAGCTTTGATTTGTCTATCCTCTCTTCCCCCCCCCCCGGCCCCTCTTCACTCCCCAAACAGACTTTCCCATGCTGCTCACTGGCGTAAAAGGCCCTTCCCATCAATCTATCAAGCTGCCACCCTCTTTCTACATTCAATATCCACCCTAAATACACTTTCTCTGAAAGGCCCACAAAAAGCCCCTCTGAACTCCAAGTTTTCCTTCCTCTGGGATGTGCGGTTGGTGTTCCGATCTGCCTCTTATACTGTAAGCTGTAAGTTTGAGGCAGGAACTGGTTTCACTGATGGTCCTGTGCAGCACAGAGCAAGCACTAAACTAATAATGGGTCACGGACCATATCTAGAAGGGGGAAACTCCGACTAACTGCATATGAAACAAGGTAAAGTGTACAGCCTTTCTGGCCATTCCTTCTGTTTCTTACTGCTGCTAGTGAGAATGGGCCATGGATGGGAGAGCTGAATGGGAATCTGCAGGAGGGGTGTGGGGTGAATAATGGGAGTTGAACAATGGCTGTCTGAGGTCATGACACTTGCAGAATGGGGGTTTGTATGTATGCGCACGGGGGCGGGGGGAAGTGGCTACTAGCAAGATGCTGGGGCCCTGTGGGTCAGAGACAGCCCTCAATAGCAAGCCTCAATTGCTTCTTGGCTTCACAAAGCAACTGCCACCCCATCCCTTCCTCTCATTAACAGTCCTGACATGGCACTTGATGTGGTGCAGAATCAGATGAGGTGGCTGTCTGCTCATATGTGGAAGTGGCAAAAGTCAAATGGCTCCAGCTATTCTCATCCACTCCACACCTCCTCCACCTCAGAGGTATGTGCTGGGGGAAGGCGTTACTGTAAGAACAGACTGGAATTAGGGTTGCCAACTCTGACTGAAGCTATTCTGGGAGATTTTTTTCCCCCTCAATATGATGTAATTTCCTTTTTTCTTTTTTTAAAAAATATCCTATTAAAATCTCTCGAATTGCTTTCAATAATCGCTGGGAGATGGATGCTGATTCTAGGAGACTGCAGGCCAGTCCTGGAAGGTTAGCAACCCTAGTCTGAATGAATGAGCTCTGAATGCATTAGAGTAAAATGGAGTAACTGAGCATCTGGGTTTGACTATTTAGAAGATCTTCCTGGTTTCTGAAGAGTGGGCCTGGATGTGACCACAGCCTCTCTGGATGGAAGGTGAAAGGGGCTGGCCTGTGTCCTAGCACCTCTTGGTAGGCAGGGGTGCTGGAACAGTTTATATAGTGGGAGTGCTGTGAGCCATTGAACCAAACTGTAACCCTGTATATAATGGAAACCACTTTGTCAGGGAGTGCGGCAGCACCCCCTGGACCTGTCATTCCAGCACCTACATTGGTAGGAATGAGAACTTTTTTTTTCTTTACAGGCCCACACAGAGGGATCTGTTTAGACTAGAGTTCTTGCTCCCATTTTAACTACTTAATTGCCAGTGTGCTCATCTTAAAACAAACCTAGAGGAAACACTTATGGAGTATCTAGGTTAGCATTTGACAGGTTGTTACTTAGAGTTAGCTGGCAGTCAATTAACTAGAGTTTCTGCTCCTATATTAACTCTAAACTAGATGTACAGTGACAGATGTTGCTTTCTATCTAGGGCCCTTGTCTAGACTGGAATTTCATGGTAGCATATGTTGGCTAACTTGCCACTAATTCAGTCTACAACCTTGTCTTCAGTAGGAAAAGAAACGTAATCTAACATTGTTAAATGCTAGTGTAGACAAGGCTGTTAGCTGGTTGAGGTACTCCCTGGCGGGGAGCTAGGCTCTAACTTAACACGTTTTTAGGACATGTTAAAAGTAGTGCGTCTTGATTAGCATGTACTAGAAGGCAAGGTAGACAATAGTTGAACATAACACCTCAAATTGTAGTCTAGACAAGGTCTAGGGGGTCTATGTAGATGGGAGAGTGATCAGGAGTGTTTAACTCCCTCACCTCCACCTCAAACCTTTTTTCCTGATGCAGATTAATATATTTTATTTTAATTTAGTTTATTGGCTCCCTCAGTATGGGCCTCAATGCATTTTAAGATTTGCTGCCTCTACATAAGGATTTTAAAACATCTCTTAAACACCTTGTACCCTAATGTAGCCATCATTGACAGCTCTTCCCCATTTCTAATTGACTGAGAGTGGGACCCAGTCCTTGAATATTTCTTGATTTTGTTTAGTTAACTTTGTGCTGCCATCTGAAGACATAAAGTGCTGCAGAATCCAGGTGTGTTGGTTCTGTATTGCCTGCAGATGCTGGGGCCCTTACTCTCACTTGGTGATTTCATGAGACCCTCTTTAAATGAGAATTTAATGGGATCATGTAGTTCTTTAGGGAAACTTCCTACCATTGACTGCCTGCTCATAGACAGGAGAGGATTCAACTGTCTAGGACCTGGAAGTCTCAAATTCTGTTTGAAGTGGGTGAATCAACTCTGCCAAGCTCTGTTTCCAATAACTCCTGGTCTTGGAAAGTGAGAACCTCACTTAATCAGCTCTTTATTACAACCCTAACAGATCCCCCATTTTGAAGAATGGGGATACTTGGAATGACCAGGTTCTTATGTCATCAAGTTCAAGATCTCATAATGTATCTAGGGGAAATGACACATCATGGGTACATTGACACTGTCCCCAGTGGTCTTGGAGATGGTATTAGTTTTGAAGTCTGGTCATTCATACATCCCAAACGCTGAGTGTTCTACAATAGAACTAGCATATGGTCTTGGATCTTGTGAAACTCTACTTTTAGGGTGAAGCAGATGGGAAGATTGTTCTAATCTAGTATCCTCCTTGTGGCAGTGGCTTATGTTGGATCCAGCAGTGAAAGGCAAAACAGAATTCCCTAATGCACTGTGCAATGCTGTGTGGGGGTAAAGAGGAGAAGTAATTCCTTCCTGGCCCATCTGGTAACACTTGGGCTCTGAAGGGATCTTTGATTCCCTTAGCTTTTTATAGCACGTATAACTAGAATATCTGATGCACAATTATCATCCAATTGTCAAATTTAGTGGAGGCCTTAACTGTTCTGACTAACTGGAACAGTGTTTTATGCAAAAATTGCTCTGATTCCATTAAAAATGGAATAATTTCACTATAAAGCTTTTGCTCATAAGATAAAATCACCTACATGGTGTGGAACTTGGAGCTGGAACAGTTCCCTCTTGGCCAGTGTCCTAGCATTGTAACAAATGACAACCGAAGGAGAGGTCACGTGTTCCTGCATTTTTTAGCTGCCCCTTCTGTGCCTGGGAGATCAATGCAGAGCTGTCTGATGGGCCATGTACATGTATACTGCTGAGCAAATAGACAGATATGCCAAAGATGCAGTTTCTTGCATTGGCTTGTCCCTCAGCTGAAGATAGTGGTGATCTGTCCTATAGAGCAGAGGTGGGCAAACTACGGCCTGGGGCTGCATTCGGCCCTTCAGACATCTTAATCTGGCCCTCAAGCTCCTGCTGGGGATCAGGGTCGGGGGCTTGCTCTGCATGGTTCCCAGAAGCAGTGGTATGTCCCATCTCTGGCTTCTATATGTATGGGCAGCCAGGGGGCTCTGCACATGACCCCTGCAGCTCCCATTGGCCAGCAAACAGGGCCAATGGGAGCTGCAGGGGTGGCACCTACAGATGGAGCGGAGCAGAGCAGAGCTGCATCGCTGCACTTCCACATAGGAGCCATATCAGGGACATGCCACTGCTTCTGGGAGCTGCTTGAGGTAAGCACTGCCTGGAGCCTGCACTCCTTTCCTTTCCCACCCCCCATGCCCCAACCCCTTGTTCCACCCATACCTCTGCCCCAGCCTGGAGTCCCCTTCCACACTCTGAACACCTCATTTCTGGTCCCACCTCAGAACCTGCACCCCTTGCTGGAGCCCTCACCCCCAACCAAAGCCCCAATTTTGTGAGCATTCATGGCCTACCATACAATTTCCGTACCAAGAGGTGGCCCTCAGGCCAAAAAGTTTGCCTACTCCTGCTATAGAGGTTGGGGTAGGGACTGGGAGTTGAACTTCTGGGTTCTTTCACAGTGCTGCTCCAATGTGCTGTGAGAAGTCAGATCCTCCACTTCTGTGCCTACATACTTTAGCCCCTTCATAACTGAATGTCTCTCTGATTCAGACATTCAACTTACTTTCCTACTTCATAGGGGACCCATGAAAGTGTTTGTTTATCCTATTTTACGGATTCTTTTTTTTCCCCTTTGAGGGGGTGAGAACTGATGCAAAGAATGCTCAAGATTAGTTTGTGATAGAGCTAAAAATGGACACCACCCCCATCCCATTTCCCAAGTCTACTGACTTAACCACAGGACTGTCCTGCTTTTGCTGACTCCTTTCTAAAATGAAGGTACTTGCCTAGGTGCTGAGGTGTAGCTAATGTTTGTAAAGCATTTGGAGATCCTTGGATGAAAGGTGATGAACATAGCAGCCTTAAAGAGCCCAAATGGCAGCCTTCCAGCATGTGCTCCTGCTATCTCCTCTCAGGCTAGTATTCTAAATTTGCACCACAGTGATCTCTGAAGAACGCAAGACACTTAAGAAAAAACCACCCAGCCTGCCTTGTTTCTGGTTCAGCTTAACCCATCTTCCAAACTGTCACATGCATAAGAGGACACTGTATGTGTGTAAATCGGGAGACTCTAAAGAGGCCCCTCCTTCTCCCTGAAACAGATCCAGCTTTTAAAACTTACTCTCTTCTGCAACTGCCAAATTCCTGGTGAACTTATCCCATATGTCTGACAAGGACTCCTTCACGCCAAGAGGGACACTTCTCTTAACACCGATGCAGAGGTCGGTCAGAGTGATGGTCTGGCTCTCTCAGGACGATGTTTGATCTCAGAGAGGAGTGGTGCTAACTTGTGGGTGGCAGGGTTCAGTATGAGGCTTGGCAGATCTGTAATTGGTTAATGTTCTCATGTCACTCCATTTAAAGCTGCTGGAATCATCTGCTTGGTACCACATGCAGTCTCTGGGAGAGCAAAGCGCCTGTGTATGTCACTTAAGTCTCATCACTGGGGCTGTGCCAGGCTGGGTGCAACTGAAAGGCTTTCTGACCTTACAGGGATGGTAGGAACTTCTCTTCCAGCTGGCTTTGTATAGCAAAGGGACTAAATTGTTTGGCATTTGCCTTCTCTAATGAGACTTATTGCAACACTTCATTTAAACAAATGCTTTGGCTACAAATCAAGTAGTTTCACTGCAGCCTCTGTAACTGCCTTTGTAGTATTTGCTGAATGGCTTCCTTCCTATAGCACTGCTCCTTGCTGTCACTAAACAAACACCTGCAGCAGCAGCTGTGAGACTGGTAAGGCCCAACAGTGAAGAGACTGCTTTTCCCCTTCAGTGGCGGCAGAAGTCTTGCACAGGGTCCTGGTATTTCAGGCAGCTTCCATAGCAAACTCCAACAGGACTGGCTCTTAAAATGCCCAATTTAAAACATGCTATAGCTTTGTACATAAAACTGAGGCACCCAGGAACACTCAGCACACTGGGTGGGCTGGTTAGACTCTAATGTATCATGTAGGGGAACTGCCAACAGACTGTCACTTGTAGTAATGGGACAGATGCTTTGGGGAGGGAAGAGGGGAAGGCTCCCAGTTCTTGAGCAGGAAGAAGGGGAGTATCTCAGACAGCCACTCTTTAAAGCAATTGTTTTTATATTAATTTCCCTTCTTTCGAAAGGGCAGGTGCTTTAAGTAGGAAGAGTTTCTATATTCCTCTCAAACTTTACCTGTGGCTTATTTGATATCCTTCCAATATCAAATGCATGCTGCTGGCTGCATCAGGCACTATGCACTCTTTAAGTTCAGGATATTGGGTCATGCTACAGCATTTGTCTCCATTTCTGTGACTTGTTGCCCTTATGCTTGTGTTCACTGCTGCAAGGCTTTTCCCCTAGTGACAGGGTTCTGAAGTTTGATTGCTCCAAATCCCTGATTGCACCCAAGCAAATAATTGAATTGCTCCACTCCAGCTCTGGGGAAAAGCCTACTGCTCTGAGCTCCAGCTCCAGGCTCCGCTCCAAAGCCCTGGGTGCTATGAATCCAGTTGCATTTGTTCTCATGGGACTGTCATTAGACCACAGCAGGAAACTAAACTTCATGGGTGGAAGGAAGTGGTAATGACAGATATAGATTGGATTTGGTGGGAGCCATCTGATGGCTCATGGGTTTCAGCATTGTTCCTTTAATAGCAGAGGCCCATCATACTGTAAATTTGGGATCTCTGAAGTATCTAAAAGCTTCCACTAAACTAGCTTGACATGAGGGCAGGGCCTCCCCACTAAAGAGCCGTGCAGCCAATGCATTCCTTTCCCTCACCCTTCCTATTGTTTTTACCAGGAAAGACCATTTTGCACTGCAGCCACCTGGCTTTCTACGAGGCTCTTGCGTATAGTATCTGGTAGATAGTATGAGTTCTGCCCACTGGGCACAGACTTTCTCATCCACTCCAGAAAATTGTAGTCCTGGTTCTGATGGAGTTGGATTCATGTCCAGGGCTGACACTGCAGTACAGAGCCAGGAATGTGGTGACTGTTGCCATTTTAAAGGGATGTCTCCACCAATCTCTGAGGGGTCCATATAGAGTTTAAAGCCTCATAGGAGTAGATCTGTTTGAGCAGAGTACCTGCATTTCAGTGCAGTTACTAAGGCCAGTAGAAAGTCCAACTGATCAGCATGGAGAGGGAGCAGTACTGTGTCTGGTTAACTTCATGGGGAATTGTAGGTAAATAAGATGAATTCCAGCACTGGAAAGTGCAGTAGGGATGTGATGTACTTAACAATGAGACACTTTGTAAGAAATACAGTAAGGTCACTAAAACAGCAAGAGCCTCTGTCCTGGCAAATACAGCATCTCCCACCGCATGAGGGTCTGTAATACTTTACTGGAGCACTGAATCATAACTAACTTGGTATGTCTAAACTGCATGCCAAAAAAACCCCATGGCAGCAAGTCTCGGAGCCGAGATCAACTAATTCAAGTCATGCTACAGGACTAAAATAGCAATGTAGATATTCCTGAGCGTGAGCCCTATGAGTCTAGTCCATTGGCCTGACCTCTGAGACTTGCTGCTGTGCTGGTTGTTTTTGTTTTTCCGTGCAGAGATCTGCTGAATTGCAACCACCTCTTCCTGCACTTCTTGAGGTTCCCTTCCCTTCATGCCTCCACCCTGCCTCCAAACCCAGCTATGCTTAGATCTGGAGCTTCCCAGTTCTTTAGTGTAAGCTAAAGCCTCAGGTACTTAAGATCAAAAATGGCTTTTTTTAGCGTGAACGGTGTAAAATTTAACTGGTCTTCCAGATCCTCTGCATTAGAGTTGTGGCGGTTCCACCATCCATATACAGATGACCTGGTACAGCATAACATGGCTTGTAAATGGGTAAGACTCCTTAAATCAAACCAATGGAAGGGATAGGTAGTAGTCCGATGAGGTAGGGGAAGAGACCAGAGCTTGAGAAGCATCAGGCAACTAGTAACTAGAGGCTTTCTGGTAAAATCCAGGGTGAGTCCACCAGGAAAGTCCAGGTGAACAACATGAAGAGGATCCCAGTGCCAGAAGTGGCAGGGTGCTGGGATTTCCTTCCCCTATGGTGCCCCTGGATTTTGCTCCCAGGGTCCATGTATCTGCCTCTGGCTAGTAAGTGTTCTGCTAAACTTACAGCTACGTAACTCTCCTCTCTTCTTCCCTGCCACTTCAACCCAGAGCATGAAGAAAAGGGCATTCTTTTCCTTGCCTTCCTTATTTCCAAGGGTCTCTGGGATGGAGGGTCTCCACTGTCCTGCCTCTCCCATAGCCTCCAATGTCAGGTGGTTTGACCTCTGTGTGAATAATTCCAGTGACTGCTGCCCTTAAGCTTCTCAGCAGCAGTAGAATGGAACCAGTATGTGGGTCCATGTCCTTTTTGGTCACAGCCATGAAATTGACTTGTTTACAGACTTGGAGGGGTGATACTGGGTTGGCGGGGGTTGGGAGAGTCTCAATTTTCAAGCTTTTCTTTCCAACCATATGTATAGACTCGGGGTGGGGGTGGGGAGAGGCGTGAATAGTTCAAATTCTGCAGCAATTGATGGCTTAGTCCTTGCTCAAATTGCCAGTGAAAGGTTCCTACACACATCTAGGGAGTAAGACAGTAAGTTTGAGCCCCCAGCCCTTACAGATCCCTGGAAAGGCTGATGAGAAGCCTTAAACGAAGGCTGAAGTTTGTCAAAAGTTTAAATTCCGAGAAATGTACTAGTGCATGGTTTTGGTTTCCGTTCTGTGTCAGACTGCTTAGCACCCCAGAAGAGGGAAGCCAACTTCTTATTTTGTGAAGAGGAACCCAACAGTGGAAAGTCCTCCTTGTCTCTTCCTGCTCCTCCCCCTCCATGATGTCATGGCCTATCTTTATCTCCACAGAGATATAAAATACCTCCACCTCCCTACTCTTTCTTCCCCCCCCCAAAAAAAAGATAGTTTTAAGTCTGTCCCCTCTTATCAGCAAAAAATACATAGGCCTGCACAGACTTGCTTCCTTCCTATCTTCTCAAAGGAAGTGTCAAGCTGAGCTCCAGTAGCTTCTGAATGATGAGGGTGTTTTGGGTGGTAGTGGGGGAGACACTTGCAGACTTTAGGGAATTCAGGAATACAATTCAGGTGGGGTTTGTTTATTAAGGAGAGGAGCCTTAGCCTACGTCCACACTACAGCTTTAAATCGATATTAGTAAAATCGATTTTATAAAACAGGTTTTATAAAATCGATTTTACGCGTCCACACTAGGGCACATTACTTCGGTGGTGTGCGTCCATGGTCCCAGGGTACCATCGATTTCCGGAGCGGTTGCACTCTGGGTAGCCTCAGTAAAAGAATAGGACCAATAACTTCGATATCCGTCCACACTAACACTAAATCGATTTAGTAATATCGATTTTAGGGTTACTCCTTTCGTTTAGCTGGAGTACAGAAATCGATTTTAAGACCCCTTAAAATCGATTTTAAGTGCCTTGTAGTGTGGACGGTTACAGCGTTAAATCGATTTAACGCTGTTTAAATCGATTTAACGCTGTAGTGTGGACCTGGCCTTAGATTTAAAGTAGGTTTGGGGATTGTGCTTGTACAGTACCTAGCCCAGTGGGGACTCTGTTCAGATAACTTTGTTCTGTCTGGTGCCAGGTGGAGGGTGGGTGGGGTTTACCTGAGCCCAACGAGTGAAGTATGATCTGTCCCTGCTTGCCTTGAATCCTGAACTCAAGAACTCTCCTGATACAAGCCTGCCATCAGGCTGGCTTAACTCTGCATGTCAGCTCCGGGAGCCCGCTTCTACACCGCAGGAAGCGAGGCTCCTCAGAACAAGTTCTATATTAATTTGGCCAGCAAAATGAAATATTAAATAGGACTTTGCCTTCAAGACAGTGAGTTGTATCAGTCTCTCTGGGGTTGCTACTGGAAGGGTGGGGATGGAATGGAGGAGGGGACTTGGCTTACAGTTATTGTACTGATGGTAGTTTGTATCCCCATTTTTAAAACCTTTAGTCCTTTTTTCCCCTCCACTTCTTTTGGTCTCTTCCCCCTGCCCCCCAAGCTGTTGGAGACAATGTGATCAAGTGGCATGGTGTCCCCCTCCCCCACTTACATTGCCATCTTAAGTGTGTCTCTGTCTCCTAAACAGCAAGATACATATACATGTTTAATAGACTTTCTCCATATTTACGCCTCTACCAGCAGTGTTGGGAACCTCACCCTGGTGCATGGAAACCAGAAGGGAAAACTGGCCAGTTGAATCCATATCGTACTCGGGTGAACTAGATTTGTGGCTAGTCTTGATTTTGCTATTTTTAGTCAATTTCAAAAAACAAATTAAATATAGTCCTTGGTGTTGCAAGTGTCCCAGTCCCCTAACAAATGCTGTGCAGTGAGTCAGTTTCCCCTCATTTCCACAAGGGAAACTATGAAACTAACAAGACTGGGCTGTCAGATTCACAAAGAGCACAAACCTAAAATAACAAATAACTCTTCTCTAGGAATCTAAGTAATTGGTTATAGTAATATTAATCTAAATGACTTTCAGACAGAAGTCCAGTGTTTAGTTTTTTTTTTTATTTTAGTTCACTGGCTGTTCTGGGAATTTGAAAGGTTGCAATCAGCTTTCCTCTACATTGAGCCTACTTCCTTGTTTGTGCTATGAACCTTTCCAGTCTTGCCAATAACACTCTGATTCTGGTTTGTCATCTCTTCTGTTTAGTGATCCCGGATGGCACTTGATGTGTGTCTAAAGTATTTGTTACTTCCTGCTGCATTTATTGCTTGCTTATTAAAAACAAGCTGAAGAAACTCTGCAGTCCTAATTGGATGACTACTATCCCTAATGTCTGGCATCTCACTGGGAACCCCTACTCTGCCTGTCTGCTCAACATATTAATAAAGCTAACTTCTTAATGATGCCTCAGCTACAAGAACTAAACAAGAAAAGCTTTCACTGTTCATCAAGATGGAGTGGGAACAATTCTATCTAGATTAGCCTGCTTGTCTTATTTGTCTCCTATCAGAAATTCAGCCTAATTAGGGACTTTGCCCTTCACAGTAAGCATTCTTTACCTTCACAGTAAGCATTCTTTACCTCTGATCTTGTCTAGAGCTGAGTTCAGTGCCTCCTATTAAACATGACAAGCAGTGATGTTGGAAAGGAGGCAATAAAGCAGGCAATAAAGCAATCAGTTTAGTTGGCATGTTCCACTCTTACCCCTCCACTTCAATAACTGATATTTCTGCATCATATGATAAGCGACTTCATTTTAAATGTGTGTCAGTTATGTTCTTAATGACTTCAGGTTTGCTGTCAGGAAGTCAGAATCTTATCCTCATCATTTGATGTGGCTAACAGACACCCATCTGCATTCACTTTGTTGTTGGTAGGTAACCCAGCCTGGAAGCTGAGAATTAAGTGTTGCAGCCTTAAAAAAAGGGCTGCAAATAGGCTTTATTTTGTTTTTCTTCCTCTTAGGCTGGACTTATTTGTGTGTGTGTGTGTAATATGGGGGGGCATTGTTTCTTAGAAGGGGTTAAATTTGTGACAGGGCATCTTCCTTGCAATCTCCAATATCCCTCTTGAAAAAGCTATTATCGAGTCATGGTGTTTGGTATCGCAGCTGAGTTTGCAGCCAGGTTCTGTGTATAGTAAACCGTGTGTGTATTAGAGGTAATGAAATGCCTCTGGTAGGGCATGTTACTCAGGCAACTGTGTAGTTCCCACCTGCACTTAAAGTCCAAGGCCTTTGTTAATGTCACAGTACATGCTTATCACGTGTTTTCTGCTCACTTGCTAACCTGATTGTTCATAACTCTAGTCCTCTAGGGAACACTTTGCTGTGGCTGGTGTTCTAGTAAAGAAAAGGCTCATTAACTCTGTCACTATTCATTAGCTGCTGGTGACATTGAGACTGCCTCTCTCTCTCTTCTTAGAGACAAGGTGGGTGAGGTAATGTTGGCCCAATAAAACTTCTGTTGGTGAGACACACACAATTTCAAGCTACACAGAGCACTTCTTCAGGTCTCACTGATCAATAGTCATCCTGATTCCCCTTCAGAACCCAGCCTCTGAACACTTTCCTGCCTAAGCTCTCAAAATACACTAGTATCATGGCTAAGCTTTAAAGTGAAACTGTTCCAGCAGTTAGTGCCTGTGTTCCTTATGCTTTTGAGGTCCTCTTAATGTCTGTCTCTCCTTCCTCTTCCCTCCTCCCCCCATCAGATCCCTTGGAAAGTTTTCTCACCCCCTGGAGTTAAAGGCAACTCTGTTTTTTGAGTGTCTTTAGCTATGAGTGGTTATTAATGCACAGAGTTGTCAGCCTTGCAGTGGGAACTGGGTATGTCTCTTAGGTGAGAACTCCAGATGGTCTCCAGCTCATCAGACCTTGCTTTGTGGAGCTGTGCCTTGGCTGGGATTCCTGTTTTCTGGCTTTAGGGCTTGCAGTATGGAAACAAACATGGGCAGCTGCTTCTTACAGCTTAGGATCACAAAACAGGGTTCCCAAGGCTGGGGAGTGTCTCTACTGGCCCTTAAAGATCAGCCTATCAATACAACCTCTGGGCATATCAGTCTCAAATCTAATCTCTCTAGAACTATGTGCTAGTTATTTGGATAAGAACTGAGACAGCAGTTTACATGTTTCCTACCTAAACTAATGATACTTCCTTGGACCGTCAACCACAAGACTATGTCCTGTGAGCTGAATGTCTGCTAGGTTGTTCAGAGCGGGAACCCAGTCTGAGAGTCAAGGGCTGTCTAGCAAGAATGCTGCCTATCCCAAGAGAATTCTCAGCAAGTGGACCCTAGGTGACCTCAGTAACTAGGATGGTAAAAGTTACAGAAGACTTTAGAGATTTAAATCCATGACCAGGAATAATACCTGGAAGCAGATAATCCAGTACACCTTACAGGGCTCAGGTACTCTTCCTCTGCTGAGGAAAGGTGCTGCTGCTGCAGAAGTTCCTGAGTTTTCTGGAACGCTCATTGCATGGGGCCAACTGCCAGCCTGGAGGCAATGAATGACTCAGATAACTGGGGGGAGCTCCTATTGCAAAACAAACATTTTAGCCAAGTGTACGTGGTGGGGGGAGAAAGCCAGGGACAGAGTAGCTGCTGCAAAAACAGGGCTAGTCTCTAGAGAAGTCTGAATACACAACAAAGAAGGGTGGGGAAAGAGAATTGGCAGATGACTTCAGCCACACCAAGGAAGCATGAAAAGGAATCAGGGGGATGCTTCTGACTTGGGTACCACTGCTTTGATATCACCCTAACCTATCATCCTTATCATGATGTTTCTATTATGCCTCTTGTGTTAGGGCAGTGATGAAGTTTCTCCACTCCTGTCTGTTTCTGGCAAGTCTTTCAGTGGTTCCCTAGCTGTGCCCCAGGTTTTTCAGCTCCGCTTCCACAGCTCTTCACCATGTTTTCGGGTGGCTTCATTTTAGCTTGCCTTCAGGTGTCCATCTTATTACTACTCTGGTGGTGGAAACTGATTCCATCACATCTGAAGCATATGAACACTGTTTGTAATTGTCATACTTCCTCATTCCCCAGTATTCTGCACTATAAAGTACTGTTGAAAGTATGCAGCTCTGATAAATCTTGAGTTTGGTTTTGGTGTTGTGTTTTCATGATTTCCAGACTGTATTTAAGCACCTGAAGGTGTTCCTGGCTTTATTGATTTTTGTTGTTGTTCTGGGTGTCCTGGCTTGTTCCACCCTCCTGGCTGATTGTGCTGCCCAAGTATGTGAATGTTTCTACATTGGTGAGAACATCATCCTCTATCCATACTGGTGATGGTGAGGCAATATTGAATGAAGGTCATGATATCTGTCTTATCGTGGTTGATTTTTCAGTCCTATTTGCTGGCTGAATGTGAGTCATGTTTTTTTCTTGTATATCGTGTTGGGTTTGTGATAGGGAAGAGAGATCATCTGCGAAGTCCAGGTCTTCAAAGGATGAGAGGAGCATCCATTTAATGCCTCTTGGCATGTCATCTGTTGTACGCTGCATAACCCAGTCGTCTCCAATCATCTTCAACATTGCCATCATGATGCACCCCTGATGTACTCCTGTTTTTTGACTTCAAAACTGAGCTTGCTGTGACTTTAACTGCTTGTAAAGTTGAAATAGAAGAAGAATTTGAGGACTGATTATATTGAAAGGAATTCCATAGACTGGTCCTGTGAATGCTATCAAAAGCCTTCTCAGTCTACGAAATTTATGTAGTGTTGCCATTGCCATTCTAAGGACTGTTCTGTTGTTTCATAGAGTGAAGATCTGGTCTGTGCATCCACAATCTTTCCAAAAACCAGCTTGCTCTTTTCTGAGAATGCTATCAACTACCTCTGAAACACTGGACGATGATCTCTCACAATACTTTGCTTGGTATAGATTAAAATTATGATCCTATGCCAGTTATTACCAAAGAAAGGAACTCTCAGTATTGTATCTTCACTACAAGTCCATTGGTCCACTCATCTGGCACTTTTCCCTTTCCCAGACTGATATAAATAGAGGGGCCAGGATAGATGCTGCTAATTTAGGCTTTACCTTGAACAATTCTGCATGCAAATTACCCTTGCCAGGAGCTTTCCCATTTTTAAGGATTTGATGGCTTGAACAATCTCTTCCTTATTTGCGGAAAAGGATAAATGGACACAAATCAGACATTAGGAATGGCAATATACAAAAACCTGTAGGAGAGCACTTCAACCTCCCTGGCCACACTATAGCAGACCTTAAGGTGGCCATCCTGCAGCAAAAAAACTTCAGGACCAGACTTCAAAGAGAAACTGCTGAGCTTCAGTTCATCTGCAAATTTGACACCATCAGCTCAGGATTGAACAAAGACTGTGAATGGCTTGCCAATTACAGAACCAGTTTCTCCTCTCTTGGTTTTCACACCTCAACTGCTAGAACAGGGCCTCATCCTCCCTGATTGAACTGACCTCGTTATCTCTAGCTTGCTTGCTAGCACACATATATATACCTGCCCCTGGATATTTCCATTACATGCATCTGAGGAAGTGGGTATTCACCCACGAAAGCTCATGCTCCAAAACCTCTGTTAGTCTATAAGGTGCCACAGGATTCTTTGCTGCTTTTACAGATCCAGACTAACACGGCTACCCTCTGATACGTTCCTTATTTGGGGTGTCTGTGTTGACATCAAGATCTTCTTCTGCCTCCTGGATGTTTGCTTCCTCTTTAGGTGGTTCCTAGAACTTTGTTCTCTGTTCAGCTATTCTTTGAAATGCTCTGTCCAGCGCATGTCTTGTTCTTTTTTGGTTGTTAGTAGGTGTCCTTGTTTTGTTCCTGATGAGAATATTTGTTGGTGTCTGCTGTTTACCACTGATAAGCCACGTCATTTTTTTAGATGGTTCCATGAACAGCTGCATCCTCTGCTCATGTTGCCAGATTATCAATATAATGCCGTTTGTCCGCTCTCACAAGGCGTTTGACCTCCCGGTGTGCCTTGCTATACTGCTCGTGGTATTTGTCCTTTTAGCTTCTGAGATTTTGTGTTTTTAAAACTTTTCTTTTTCTTCAGGGCTCATCTGGTTTCTGTGGTGTTCCATGTGCTGGGAGTAATCTACTCCTTCCTTCTCTTCTGCAGGCTTCACTGCTCTGTTTATAAATTGCTGTTACTTTGTCCCACTTGTTGATCTCCTCACTGCATTCCCTTCCTCTTCATCAAGGTCTGCAAGTGCTTGAAACCTGTTCTTTAACTGCAAAGGCTTTCTGTATTTCAAGGGACTTTAGGTTGTCAATATCGTAATGTCTGTGTCCCTTGTTTGGTGGACCCACACTTCTCAGTTTTAGCTTGATGGAGGCTGTCACAAAGTGGTGATCGCCGCCAACATCTGCACCACTTCTCACTTTTTCACATTTGTCAGTGAGTGTTGCCATCTGCCATTGATCAGGATATAGTCAATCTGGTTCTTATCTCTGCCATTTGGAGAACACCATGTCAACATTGTGAAATTCACGATGTTCAGGTAGGATTCCACCGATGATTCTGTCATTCATATTACAGAAATCAACAAGCCTTTCTCGATTTTCATTCATGGTGTCACACCCTTGTCTTCCTATTGCTCTGTTGTTTGTGTTGTCCTTATCAACCTTGGCATTGAGGTCTCCCATGGCATGGTACGTTCTCTCTCTCTCACTCTGCCTGTAGTGTAAGGTAGAATATGTCCTTTACTTTTTCATCACTGTCATTTGTTGGAAAATAGCACTAGCCTGACAACAGCTACCTAAACAATTCCCTCTGCTTTGTTGTCTATATCCTGATCTTGAGCTCATGCCTTCCTCCTGAAATCCTAAGCTTCAGGGGGTTGTTTGTTTGGACTAGGAACATCTAAACGTCATAGAGCTCTTCTGAGTGGGTGACTCTTGGGTCAGGGAGAGAAAACAGCACCTTCCAGCCCATCCTGAGTTTTGATTAAATGCAATGGGTTTTTTTTTTTTGGCCCTGAGGTGATGCTTCCCCCTTTTGGTTGGTTCTGTGTGCCTTAGTATCTATTACTGTCTTGGAGGAGCTGTGCACGTTCCCCATCAGCACCTGTTGCTTTTCAAGAGGGCCAGCTCTTTCCAGTCATGAGCTGTGCTTTCTTTGTGTTTGTTGATACTGTTCCTTTGTCTGGAAGGGTCACTGCAGAGCAGTCTTAACAGGAATCAGCAGAGCTGCATCTGTGGGAATCCAAGGCCATGGCTACACTTACAGTTCTGCAGCGCTGGTAGTTACAGCTGTGTTCGTACAGCTGTGTAGGGCCAGCGCTGCAGTGTGGCCACACTGACAGCTACCAGTGCTGCAGTGTGGCCGCATTTGCAGCACTGTTGGGAGTGGTGCATTGTGGGCAGCTATCCCAGCATTCAAGTGGCTGCAACATGCTTTTCAAAAGAGGGGAGTGGGGTGGAATGTAACAGGGAGCGTGGAGGAGACAGAGAGAATGGATTTTTGGAGTTGACACTGTTCTCAGCTCCCTGCCTTGCAAGTTCTAAGGACTAGAAGACACACAGTGCCTACCTTCAAT